>NC_069510.1:127316546-127341546 GCF_027579735.1 Bombina bombina
GCCTGTCTTCTTATGTGGTCTGAAGACAACTGAGACCTGTGGAACCTCCCCCTTGGAGGAAGCCCCTTGAACTCCAGAGAATAACCTTGGGAGACTATTTCTAGCGCCCAAGGATCCAGAACATCTCTTGCCCAAGCCTGAGCGAAGAGAGAGAGTCTGCCCCCCACCAGATCCGGTCCCGGATCGGGGGCCCGCATTTCATGCTGTCTTGGTAGCAGTGGCAGGTTTCCTGGCCTGCTTTCCTTTGTTCCAGCCTTGCATAGGTCTCCAGGCTGGATTGGCTTGAGAAGTATTACCTTCCTGCTTAGAGGACGTAGCCCTTGGGGCTGATCCGTTTCTGCGAAAGGGACGAAACTTAGGTTTATTTTTGGTCTTGAAAAGACCTATCCTGAGGAAGGGCGTGGCCCTTGCCCCCAGTGATATCAGAGATAATCTCTTTCAAGTCAGGGCCAAAGAGTGTTTTCCCCTTGAAAGGAATGTCAAGCAATTTGTTCTTGGAAGACGCATCCGCTGCCCAAGATTTTAACCAAAGCGCTCTGCGCCACAATAGCAAACCCAGAATTTTTTCGCCGCTAACCTAGCCAATTGCAAGGTGGCGTCTAGGGTGAAAGAATTAGCCAATTTAAGAGCACGAATTCTGTCCATAATCTCCTCATAAGAAGAAGAATTACTAATAATCGCCTTTCCTAGCTCATCAAACTAGAAACACGCGGCTGCAGTGACAGGGACAATGCATGCAATTGGTTGTAGAAGGGAACCTTGCTGAACAAACATCTTTAGCAGACCTTCTAATTTTTTATCCATAGGATCTTGGAAAGCACAACTATCTTCTATGGGTATAGTGGCGCGCTTGTGTAGAGTAGAAACCGCCCCCTCGACCTTGGGGACTGTCTGCCATCAGTCCTTTCTGGGGTCGACTATAAGAAAACAATTTTATAAATATGGGGGGAGGTACTAAAGGTATACCGGGCCTGTCCCATTCTTTACTAACAATGTACGCCACCCGCTTGGATATAGGAAAAGCTTCGGGGGGCCCCGGGGCCTCTAAGAACTTTTCCATTTTACATAGTGGTTCTGGAATGACCAGATAATCACAATCATCCAAATTGGATAACACCTCCTTAAGCAGAGCGCGGAGATGTTCCAACTTAAATTTAAAAGTAATCACATCAGGTTCAGCTTGTTGAGAAATGTTTCCTGAATCTGAAATTTCTCCCTCAGACAAAACCTCCCTGGCCCCCTCAGACTGGTGTAGGGGCCCTTCAGAAACCATATCATCAGCGTTCTCATGCTCTACAGAATTTTCTAAAACAGAGCAGTCGCGCTTTCGCTGATAAGTGGGCATATTGGCTAAAATGTTTTTGATAGAATTATCCATTACAGCCGTTAAATGTTGCATAGTAAGGAGTATTGGCGCACTAGATGTACTAGGGGCCTCCTGTATGGGCAAGACTGGTGTAGACGAAGGAGGGGATGATGCAGTACCATGCTTACTCCCCTCACTTGAGGAATCATCTTGGGCATCATTTTTACTAAATTTTTTTATGACATAAAATACATATAGTTAAATGAGAAGGAACCTTGGTTTCCCCACAGTCAGAACACAATCTATCTGGTAGTTCAGACATGTTAAACAGGCATAAACTTGATAACAAAGCACAAAAAACGTTTTAAAATAAAACCGTTACTGTCACTTTAAATTTTAAACTAAACACACTTTATTACTGCAATTGCGAAAAAGTATGAAGGAATTGTTCAAAATTCACCAAAATTTCACCACAGTGTCTTAAAGTGTAACAACCTTCCTCTCTGTATAGGGTTAATCTTTTTGGCCTCCTTTTCAATTCACTTATCCTTTATAAGGAACGCCTTTTCCTAATACCTTTGCTTGGTATTAAGGATTTCACCTGGTTACTAGCCTTTCTACTCCTTCTAGGATTAGAACTACTTCTATAATCAAGTTGTCTCCTGAGGAACTCTCTTCTTATTTATTTGGCAGTATTTCCTGCTGAAATAATTACCTCTGGACTTCGATTTGGACATCTCTCTCTCTGACTCCATACCTCTGCTCCGGAGCAACAACTGACAGGCGGGTGACGTCACCGACGGCCGCTCCGATCACCTCCGCACACGCCACGCTACAGAATCTGGCTCCGGTTACTTCCCGCTGATTGTTCGGCTCTGCAAAGCAAACACCTCACTCTCTGGCCTCTCTCAAGCCGTTAGCATATCCTTTGACCACGCTTGGTAAGCGAACCTATCACCATTGTAACTTAGAAATTCAAACTCATTATTTGATTGCATTTATCTGACGTCTATTTGCTAAGTACTGTGAAAGTTATTCTACCAGCTTTACTTGATAACTTGTACCGGCTAATCGTTAACTACAGCATAACTAAGTCACATATGCTGTGTTAACTATAAGCTAAATAAAACATCCTAAGTTAAATTCATAATTACAGCAGTCATTGTTTTTATGAGACATTTGGGATAACACATTTATCTCTGATAGAGAAATGCTGACATATTTTATATGTTTTCTAAGGAAGATTGTTTGAATTGTTACAGAATACCAAGCCCAAAAAATAACAAGATTAAGTGTGATGGATCCTGTGGAACTTTCAAACTATGTGGTAACCTTAGGCCAAAAGGTTGATCAATTAAATCAGGGTCTTAGAGATTTACAGATAGAAAACCAGACTTTAAAAAATATCATCAAAGAAGGCCTAACCCCAGCACACCAACACACTGATTCCTCCCCAGAACCACCTGTGAGTCCACCAGACAAGTTTAGTGGAGACAGGAAACAATTCAGACAATTTATCAATGCTTGCACATTATTTTTCACTTTAAAACCTAAAACTTTTTCTAATGATAAAATTAAGGTTTTAACAATGATATCTTATCTAAGAGGTGAACCCCGTGTCTGGGCAGATTCACTCTATGAACAAAATAATCCAATAATTAATTCTTTTGATAATTTTCTTAGTTCATTATCCTCTCTCTATGAAGATCCACACAGACAGAGTACAGCTGAACATAAACTCAGAGGTTTAAAACAGAATAAAAGGGCTGTGGAGGATTATATTTCAGAGTTTAAAATCTGGCAAATAGATTCTGGATGGAATCAGGTTTCCTTAAAGAGCCAATTTAGATTAGGTTTATCAGAACCTATTAAAGATGAATTTGCCAGATTAGAATTACCAGATGATTTAGAAGCTTTAATGCAGTTAAGTATAAAGATAGATCACAGACTTAGAGAGAGGAAACAGGAGAAGTTTTCCCATGACACCAATAACAGATATCATGACTCAAGAGCAACACTGCAGAATACAAAGGGTACAGAAGAACCTATGGATATAGGGACCATTAAAGGACCTTTAACTTCAGATGAAAAGATCAGACGTAGACTCAATCATTTATGCCTATATTGTGCATCAAAGGATCATGATGTCTCAAATTGCCCAGTACTTAAAAGAGTTAAAAAGGGTAAGAAAACAGACAATGAGTTAACCCTGAAATTAACTAACACTCGGGTAACAAACTGTCTTATTCCCGTCTCTTTACAGTGGGACCACCACCGCCTGTGCTCTGAAGCTGTAATCGATTCTGGGGCATATTCTTGCTATATAGATTCTGCACTTGTATTGTTGAATAAAATTCCACTTGTTAAAAAGCAAAAGCCTGTATTAGTGCGTCTCATTGACGGTAACCAACTAGAATCTGGGCCTATTACACACCAAACAGTACCCATTAAGGTTATATCACAAAACAACCATCATGAATATATTACATTCGATGTGTTGTCATCACCCATATTCCCACTTGTATTGGGGTTACAATGGTTAAAATTACATCAACCAACAATAGATTGGGAATCTAATAACATACAATTTACTTCCAGCTACTGTAAGACCACCTGTTTACCACATATACCCTTATTAACGATCACTGAAACTAAAATCCCGAAAGAGTATACAGATTTTGAATTAGTATTTTGTAAAAAAGAGGCTGAATCACTTCCACCCCATCGGCCATATGATTGCCCAATTGACTTAATTCCTGGATCTGACATACCATATGGGCACATATTCCCATTATCAGAATCTGAATTGTCACATTTAAAAACATACATAAATGACAATCTCCGAAAAGGGTTCATAAGACCTTCAACCTCTCCGGCAGGAGCAGGTATCTTTTTCGTTAGAAATAAAGACCATTCTCTACGTCCAATTGTGGACTACAGGGAATTAAATAAGAGAACTATAAAAAATCGCTACCCTCTACCCTTAATACCTGAATTGATTGAGAGGTTGCGAGGTGCAACTGTATTTACAAAACTTGACCTAAGGGGGGCGTATAACCTCATAAGAATTAGACCAGGTGATGAGTGGCTCACTGCCTTCAGAACCCGATATGGGTTATACGAATACACCGTTATGCCCTTTGGGCTTTGTAATGCCCCTGCCACGTTTCAAAGATACATAAATGACATTTTCAGGGATTTACTTGACATCTCCATGGTCATTTATCTGGATGATATCCTGATTTATTCATCCAACTTTGAAGAACATGTTAGACAAGTCAGAACTGTACTCTCTAGGTTACAAGCACATCAACTGTATGTGAAATTAGAGAAATGTATATTTCACTCTCAGGATATCACATTTTTGGGTTATCATATCACACCACAAGGAATTTCAATGCAAAATGACAAGGTTTCTACCATACAAAATTGGCCAATTCCAAAAACAAAAAAAGACATTCAGAAATTTCTCGGTTTTTCCAACTTTTACCGGAAATTCATAAAAAATTTTGCAGATATAACAAAACCTTTAACTGATTTAACAAAAAACAATACTCCATTCTTATGGACACAATCAACAAATGAAGTATTCCAATACCTAAAGACTTGTTTTACAACTGCACCAATATTGTCTTTCCCCAAAACCAATCTTCAGTATATTCTAGAAGTTGATGCATCACATTATGCCATTGGTGCCATACTCTCTCAGAGACCTTCACCTCAAGAACCCATTCACCCAATTGCGTTTTACTCAAGAGTACTAACTTCCTCAGAACTCAACTACCACATAGGGGAGAAGGAACTGCTCGCTATGAAATCAGCTTTGGAACATTGGAGGCACCTCCTAGAGGGTACTGACATACCTATTCAAATATATACAGACCATAGGAACCTCCAATATCTTAAGACTCACCGAACATTAACATCCAGACAAGTGAGGTGGAGTCTTTTCTTTTCAAGATTTTCATTTACCATAACCTATAGACCCGCCTCCAAAAACAAGAAAGCTGACATCCTTTCGAGACTACCTGAAAAACCTAAACAACAAACTCCTTATGGGACTATATTACCAGAACACTGCTTTCAGGAGACTCTTGGGATAGCTTTCAATGAGGACTCGTTTCTTCTGGATGAACAACAAAAAGATATTACTTTACCCAAACACTTGTTACAAAAACACGTTGATGGTTTATATTATAAAAATGATAAGCTGTATGTACCTCCTTCATTGAGGAAGAATATTCTCAAATCTATGCATGAGTCTTACCTAGCAGGTCACCCAGGTATAGGAAGGACTCTAGAACTAACAAAGAGATCCTACTGGTGGCCACACATGGGTTCTGACATTCAAACTTATGTACAGTCTTGTGAGATTTGTACTACCTGTAAAATTGAAAAACACAAGCCAGTGGGTTATTTACTTTCGCTGCCTATACCTGACAAACCGTGGACTCACATAGCTGCAGACTTTATTGTAGAACTACCTAAATCAAGTAACTATAACACAATTCTGGTGGTTGTTGATTTATTCACGAAACTTGCACATTTTATACCCTATCACAAACTTCCAACATCATTGGAAACTGCAACTTTATTAATAGAACACGTCATAAAATTGCATGGGTTACCTCTATCCATTACTACGGATAGAGGTACTCAGTTTACTTCTCGTATGTGGAAAGAACTCTGTACAGCATTAAATATCGAACAACGTTTAAGTACTGCCTACCACCCCCAGACGAATGGACAGACGGAAAGGACGAACCAGTGGTTGGAGGAATATCTCAGGTGCTTTGTGACCCAGAACCAAGAAAATTGGTCATCACTGCTTCCGCTGGCTGAATTCGCTCATAACAACGCATATCATACCGCAATCAAGAGCACACCTTTCTTTGCGAATTATGGCTTTCACCCAATCTTTCACGTTAATCCACAACATGACAGTCATTGCCCTGTTGTTAACGACACCACTAACAGCATTTCTGAAACCTTCTCTATCTTAGCTGAAAACATTAAGATTGCTCAGGACAGACAGAAAGTGTATTACGACCTCAGAAGGGGTCCTTCGCCTAATTATATGATTGGAGACTTAGTATGGTTATCGACTAAAAATCTTCGTCTCAGTACACCAACTAAGAAACTGAATAGATTCTACATTGGTCCATTTCCAATTAAAAAAATTGTAAATTCTAATGCAGTGACATTGGATCTCCCTGTACAATACAGGATACATCCCACTTTTCATGTCAATTTGCTCAAACCGTATAAAGAACTCAGGAACACATCCTTGAGATCTATTCCTCAGGTACCCATTGTTCCTGACTGTGAGTTTGAAGTCGAGAAAATACTTGACTCTAGGAAAGTCTCTGGTAGGTTACAATACCTCATCCATTGGAAGGGTTACTCATCCGATGAAGACTCTTGGGAGCCGTCAGTAAATTTATCTGCCCCAAGGTTGGTGTCGCTATTTCATCGTCGGAATCCGGATCGGCCTCGTCCTTGAACCTCGGAGTGGTTCATTTTTGGGGGGCCCTCTGTAACAACCTTCCTCTCTGTATAGGGTTAATCTTTTTGGCCTCCTTTTCAATTCACTTATCCTTTATAAGGAACGCCTTTTCCTAATACCTTTGCTTGGTATTAAGGATTTCACCTGGTTACTAGCCTTTCTACTCCTTCTAGGATTAGAACTACTTCTATAATCAAGTTGTCTCCTGAGGAACTCTCTTCTTATTTATTTGGCAGTATTTCCTGCTGAAATAATTACCTCTGGACTTCGATTTGGACATCTCTCTCTCTGACTCCATACCTCTGCTCCGGAGCAACAACTGACAGGCGGGTGACGTCACCGACGGCCGCTCCGATCACCTCCGCACACGCCACGCTACAGAATCTGGCTCCGGTTACTTCCCGCTGATTGTTCGGCTCTGCAAAGCAAACACCTCACTCTCTGGCCTCTCTCAAGCCGTTAGCATATCCTTTGACCACGCTTGGTAAGCGAACCTATCACCATTGTAACTTAGAAATTCAAACTCATTATTTGATTGCATTTATCTGACGTCTATTTGCTAAGTACTGTGAAAGTTATTCTACCAGCTTTACTTGATAACTTGTACCGGCTAATCGTTAACTACAGCATAACTAAGTCACATATGCTGTGTTAACTATAAGCTAAATAAAACATCCTAAGTTAAATTCATAATTACAGCAGTCATTGTTTTTATGAGACATTTGGGATAACACATTTATCTCTGATAGAGAAATGCTGACATATTTTATATGTTTTCTAAGGAAGATTGTTTGAATTGTTACATAAAGCCTTAAAAGTATTGCACACCAAATTTGGAAGCTTTAACCCTTAAAATAACGGAACCGGAGCCGTTTTTATATTTAACCCCTTTACAGTCCCTGGAATCTGCTTTGCTGAGACCCAACCAAGCCCAAAGGGGAATACGATACCAAATGATGCCTTCAGAAAGACTTTTCTATGTATCAGAGCTCCACACACATGCAGCTGCATGCCATGCTGTCCTCAAAAACAAGTGCGCCATACCGGCGCGAAAATGAGGCTCTGACTATGATTAGGGAAAGCCCCTAAAGAATAAGGTGTCTAAAACAGTGCCTGCCGATATAATCATATCAAAATACCCAGAATAAATGATTCCTCAAGGCTAAATATGTGTTAATAATGAATCGATTTAGCCCAGAAAAAGTCTACAGTCTTAATAAGCCCTTGTGAAGCCCTTATTTACTATCTTAATAAACATGGCTTACCGGATCCCATAGGGAAAATGACAGCTTCCAGCATTACATCGTCTTGTTAGAATGTGTCATACCTCAAGCAGTAAGAGACTGCACACTGTTCCCCCAACTGAAGTTAATTGCTCTCAACAGTCCTGTGTGGAACAGCCATGGATTTTAGTTACGGTGCTAAAATCATTTTCCTCATACAAACAGAAATCTTCATCTCTTTTCTGTTTCTGAGTAAATAGTACATACCAGCACTATTTTAAAATAACAAACTCTTGATTGAATAATAAAAACTACAGTTAAACACTAAAAAACTCTAAGCCATCTCCGTGGAGATGTTGCCTGTACAACGGCAAAGAGAATGACTGGGGTAGGCGGAGCCTAGGAGGGATCATGTGACCAGCTTTGCTGGGCTCTTTGCCATTTCCTGTTGGGGAAGAGAATATCCCCACAAGTAAGGATGACGCCGTGGACCGGACACACCTATGTTGGAGAAAAGAAGAGTATTGCATTGAGCAATGATAATTTTTTTATTGGACGAACTATACATTTATAAGATGACAGCTTTCGGAAGAGTTCCTTCTTTTCTCAAGTCTGAAGCAATACTGACCAATTCAATGGAATTTACAGATTGTATTTTAAAACACAGGATAGCTAAAAAGACAGGAAGTGTTTGTGTGTGATCTGGCTTTCATACAAGGGGCTACAGGGGCCATGTATCTGATATGAGGCTTCATATAGACTTCTGGTTGGTATTATGGGACTGCAGGGGCCATGTATCTGATCTGAGGCCTAACACTGGCCTCTGGCTGGCATTATGGGGCTGCAGGGACCATGCATCGGATCTGAGGCTTTATATATGCCTCTGGCTAGTATTAAGATGCTGTAGGGGCCATGTATCTAATCTGAGGCCTCACGTAGGCTTCTGGTTAGTATTATGGGGCTGCAGGGGCTATGCATCTGACCCCAGGCCTCATATAGGCTTTTGACTATCATTATAGGGCTTCAGGTGCTATGTATTTGATCTGAGGCTTCACATAGACTTTTGAATATCCTTATAGGACTGCAGGGCTGTGTATCTGATCTGAGGCCTCACATAGGCTTCTGCTTAGTATTATGGGGCTGCATGGGCCATGCATTTTAACCCGAGGCCTCATATAGGCTTTTGACTATCATTATAGGGATTCAGGGGCTATGTATTTGATCTGAGGCCTCACATAGGCTTTTAAATATCATTATAGGGCTACAGGACTGTGTATCTGATCTGAGGCCTCACAGGCTTCTGGCTGGCAAAATGGGTGATTCACAGACATCTGTCTATATGTCTGTCTGTATGTCAGTCTATTTTAATATATATCTACTGCTCATGTAGCTACCAAAAAATTCTGCTCCTAAATGTTTGGGCTGGCTTTAAGACTTTTAACAAATTTGGCAAGCCCTGTTGTAAATTACTAATGTAAAGTGCACTATTGCTTATTCAGACAGCAATTCTAACATCTGCCAGCGCCTTACATTGTTCCTGAGAGCTCTGTGCTGCTGCTACACATACAATTTCCTGCTGGCTAAGACTGAAAGGCGCTGGGGGAATCTCACAGCCGATGTCCATTTTTACATAGGGAATTAAATCAGTTTCTTGTAAATTGCTTCTCCGTTCCCTCCGGTTTTTGTTCCCTTCCTACCGAAGGGTCTCATTGTTTTTGTTACAGCTGTGAGAAGCGTTTCCTGTAATGAGAAAATTTACACCCCAGACTGCCAATGCTTTTCACCCCCTCTTGGGATATTCTTTTCATTTCATCTTTTTTCAGGTTACATCATTTGTTATCATTCCTCATAGATTTCAGTTTTCCGAGTTTCTGTGTATTAAAAAAATAGTACTTTTACAGCATTATGTATATTTAAAGGGACATTATTTATTTAAAAAAAAGTTAAAAAATGGTTAAATAAGTTATATAAAAGCAGTTTCATTTTACATTGTAACAAATACTGCAGCATTTTGAAATTCTTTTATTTCCATAAAATAAGAAATTGACTACAATGTTATTTTATAAACCTGTACAAACATCAGAAGTTACATATATATATATACACACACAGGTGTATGCAAAAGTTTAGGCACCCCTGACAATTTCCATGATTTTAATTTATAAATAATTAGGTAGTGAAATGAGGTTTATTGAATTAACATAAAATGTGCAAACAAAATTAGACAGGTGCATAAATTTGGGCACCCCAACGGAAATATTGCATCAATATTTAGTAGAGCCTCCTTTAGCAGAAATAACAGCTTCTAGACGCTTCCTATAGCCTCTAATGAGTGTCTGGATTCTGGATGAAGGTATTTTGGACCATTCCTCCTTGCAAAACATCTCCAGTTCAGTTAGGTTTTATGGTTGCCAAATCACCCCACAGATTTTCAATGATATTCAGGTCTGGGGACTGGGATGGCCATTCCAGAACATTTTACTTGTTCCGCTGCATAAATGCCAGAGTAGATTTTGAGCAGTGTTTTGGGTCGTTGTCTTGTTGCAATATCCAGCCCCGGCATTACTTCAACTTTGAAAAAATTATTCTCAAGTATCTGCTGATATTTAGTGGAATCCATGCGACCCTCAACTTTAACGAGATTCCCAGTACCAGCACTGCCCACACAGCCCCACAGCATGATGGAACATCCACCAAATGTTACTGTGGGTAGCAAGTGTTTGTCTGGGAACACTGTGTTCTTTTGCCGCCATGCATAACGCCCCTTGTTATGACCAAATAATTCAATCTTTGTTTCATCAGTCCACAGCACCTTCTTCCAAAATTAAGCTGACTTGTCCAAATGTGCGTTTGCATACCTCAAGCGACTGTTTGTGGCGTGTGTGCAGAAAAGGCTTCTTCCGCATCACTCTCCCATACAGCTTCTCCTTGTGCAAAGTGCGCTGAATTGTTGAACGATGCACAGTGACACCATCTGCAGCAAGATGATGTAGGTCTTTGGAGGTGGTCTGTGGGCTGTTTTTGACCGTTCTCACCATCCTTTGCCTTTGCCTCTCCAATATTTTACTTGGCCTGCCACTTCTGGCCTTAACAAGAACTGTGCCTGTGGTCTTCCATTTCCTCACAGTGGACACTGACAGCTTAAATCTCTGCAATAGCTTTTTGTAGCCTTCCCCTAAACCATAATGTTGAACGATCTTTGTTTTCAGGTCATTTGAGAGTTGTTTTGAGGCCCCCATGTTGCCGCTCTTCAGAGGAGAGTCAAAGAGAACAACAACTTGCAATTGGCCACCTTAAATACCTTTCTCATGATTGGATACACCTGTCTATGAAGTTCAAGGCTTAATGGGCTCACCAAACCAATTGTGTGTTCCAATTAATCAGTGCTAGGTAGTTACAGGTATTCAAATCAACAAAATGCCAAAGGTGCCCAAATTTATGCACCTGTCTATTTTCGTTTTGATGCATATTGCACATTTTCTGTTGATCCAATAAACCTCATTTCACTACTGAAATATTACTGTGTCCTTCAGTTATTTGATAGATCAAAATGAAATTGCTGATCCCAACACCCAATTACTTATAAATGAAAATCATGGAAATTGTCAAGGGTGCCTAAACGTTTGCATACAACTGTATATATACTGTATATGTGTGTGTGTATGTATGTATAATGAAATTTATGCTTACCTGATAAATTGATTTCTTCTATGATACGACGAGTCCACGGATTTCATCCTTACTTGTGGGATATTGTCCTCCTGCTAACAGGAAGTGGCAAAGAGCACCACAGCAGAGCTGTATATATAGCTCCTCCCTTCCCCTCCACCCCCAGTCATTCGACCGAAGGTTTAAGGAAGAAAAAGGAAAAGCTAAAAGGTGCAGAGGTGACTGAAGTTGTAAAAATAAAATATAATCTGTCTTAAAATGACAGGGAGGGCCGTGGACTCGTTGTATCGTAGAAGAAATCAATTTATCAGGTAAGCATAAATTTCCTTTTCTTCTACAAGATACGACGAGTTCACAGATTTCATCCTTACTTGTGGGATACAATACCAAAGCTACAGGACACGGATGAAAGGGAGGGACAAGACAGAGACCTAAACGGAAGGCACCACTGCTTGAAGAACTTTTCTCCCAAAAACAGCCTCAGAAGAAGCAAAAGTATCAAATTTGTAAAATTTTGAAAAAGTATGAAGGGACGACCAAGTCGCAGCCTTACAAATCTGTTCAACAGATGCATCGTTTTTAAAGGCCCATGTGGAAGCCACAGCCCTAGTAGAATGAGCCGCAATTCTTTCAGGAGGCTGCTGTCCAGCAGTCTCATATGCCAGGCAGAGGATACTTCTCAGCCAAAAAGAAAGAGAGGTAGCCGTAGCTTTCTGACCCCTATGCTTTTCAGAATAAACTATGAATAATGAAGATGATTGACGGAAATCCTTAGTTGCCTGCAAGTAAAACTTTAAGGCACGGATCATGTCCAGGTTATGTAACAGACGCTCCTTCTTAGAAGAAGGATTAGGACACAAGGAAGGAACAACAATTTCCTGATTAATATTCTTATTTGAAACAACCTTAGGAAGAAAACCAGGTTTGGTACGTAAAACCACCTTATCAGAATGAAATATGAGATAAGGCGAATCACACTAACGCTGAAACCTCAGAAACTCTTCGAGCAGAAGAAATAGCAACCAAAAACAGAACTTTCCAAGATAACAATTTAATATCTATGGAATGCATAGGTTCAAACGGAACCCCTTGAAGAACTCGAAGAACTAAATTCAAACTCCAGGGAGGAGTAATTGGTCTAAATACAGGCTTAATTCTAGTTAGAGCCTGACAAAAAGACTGAACATCTGGCACATCTGCCAAACGTTTGTGAAACAAAATTGGCCAAGCAGAAATTTGTCCCTTTAAGGAACTTGCTGATAACCCTTTCTCCAATCCTTCTTGGAGAAAAGACAAAATCCTAGGAATCCTAACTTTACTTTACATGAGTAACACTTGGATTCACACCAATAAAGATATTTACGCCATATCTTATGATAATTTTTTCTAGTGACAGGCTTTCTAGCCTGTATCAAAGTATTGATGACCGAATCAGAAAATCCTCGCTTCGATAAAATCAAGCGTTCAATCTCCACGCAGTCAGCTGCAGAGAAATTAGATTTGGATGTTGGAAAGGACCTTGAATGAGAAGGTCCTGTCTCAAAGGAAGTTTCCACGGTGGCAGAGAGGACATGTCCACTAGATCCGCATACCAACTCCTGCGTGGCCACGCAGGCGCTATCAAGATTACTGAAGCGCTCTCCTGTTTGATTCGAGCAATCACGCGTGGAAGGAGAGGAAACGGTGGAAACACATAAGCTAGGCTGAACAACCAAGGCACTGCCAAGGCATCTATCAGTTCGGCCTGAGGATCCCTCGACCTAGATCCATATCTTGGAAGCTTGGCATTCTGTCGAGATGCCATGAGATCCAATTTCGGTCTGCCCCATCGGAGAATCAGTGAGGCAAACACCTCCAGGTGGAGTTCCCACTCCCCTGGATGAAATGTCTGTCGACTTAGAAAAAACGGTTCCCAGTTCTCTACTCCTGGGATGTAGATTGCTGACAGATAACAAGAGTGTGCCTCTGCCCATCGGATTATCTTGGATACTTCTATCATCACTAAGGAACTCCTTGTTCCCCCCTGATGATAGATATATGCCACGGTCGTGATGTTGTCCGACTGGAATCTGATGAATTTGGCCGAATCCAACTGAGGCCACGCCTGAAGCGCATTGAATATTGCTCTCAGTTCCAGAATATTGATTGGAAGTAGAGACTCCACCTGAGTCGAAACATCCTGAGCCTTCATGGAATTTCAGACTGCACCCCAGCCCAGAAGGCTGGCGTCCGTTGTCACTATCACCCATGAGGGTCAGCGGAAACAAGTCCCCTGGGACAGATGATCCGGCGACAACCACCAAAGAAGAGAGTCTCTGGTTTCTTGAACTAGATTTATCTGAGGAGATAAATCCGCATAATCCCCATTCCACTGTCCGAGCATGGACAGCTGCAGTGGTCTGAGATGAAAGCGAGCAAACGGAATGATGTCCATTGCCGCTACCATTAATCCAATTACCTCCATACACTGAGCCACTGATGGCCGAGGAATGGACTGAAGTGCTCGGCAAGTATTTAGAATCTTTAATTTTCTGACCTCCGTCAGAAATATTTACATGTCTACCGAGTCTATCAGAGTTCCCAAGAAAGGAACCCTTGTCTGTGGAACTAGTGAACTTTTCTCTATGTTCACCTTCCAACCGTGGGTTCTCAGGAAAGACAACACTGTGTCCATGTGAGACTTTGTCAGTTGATATGTTGACACCTGGATCAGAATATCGTCCAGATAAGGCGCCACTGCTATGCCTCGCGGTCTGAGAACCGCCAGAAAAGACCCTAGAACCTTTGTGAAGATTCTGGGTGCTGTGGCCAACCCGAAGGGAAGAGCCACAAACTGATAATGTTTGTCCAGGAAGGCAAACCTTAGAAACTGATGATGATCCTTGTGGATAGGAATATGAAGGTAAGCATCCTTCAAGTCCACGGTAGTCATATATTGACCCTCCTGGATCATTGGTAAGATAGTTCGTATAGTCTCCATTTTGAACGATGGGACTCTGAGAAACTTGTTTAGACACTTGAGGTCTAAAATGGGTCTGAAAGTTCCCTCTTTTTTGGGAACCACATAAAGATTTGAGTAAAACCCCCGTCCCTGTTCCGATTTTGGAACGGGACAAATTACTCCCATGGTAGAAAAGTCTTTTACACAGCGTAAGAACGCCTCTCTCTTTTTATCTGGTCTGCAGATAATCTTGAAAGATTAAATCTCCCTCTTGGGAGAAAATCCTTGAATTCCAATTGATAACTGTGGGTCACTATTTCCAGTGCCCAGGGGTCCTGAACATCTCTTGCCCAAGCCTGGGCAAAGAAAGAAAGTCTGCTCCCTACTAGATCCGGTTCCAGGTCGGGGGCCGCCCCTTCATGCTGTCTTTGTAGCAGCAGCGGGCTTCTTGGATTGTTTACCTTTATTCCAGTTCTAGTTTGGTCTCCAGACTGATTTAGACTGGGTAAAATTCCCTTCCTGCTTTGTGGAGGAAGAGGAAGCAGAGGATCCTCCTTTAAAATTCCGAAAGGAACGAAAATTATTTTGTTTACCCCTCATCTTAACAGCCTTATCCTGAGGTAGGGCATGGCCTTTACCTCCTGTAATGTCAGAAATGATTTCCTTCCATTCAGGCCCGAAAAGGGTCTTACCTTTTAAAAGTAATAGCTAAAAGCTTAGTTTTTGATGATACATCAGCAGACCAAGATTTGAGCCACAACGCTCTTCGCGCTAGAATAGCAAATCCTGCATTTTTCGCAGCTAATGTGGCAATTTGAAAAGCGGCATCAGTAATAAAAGAATTAGCTAGCTTGAGAGCCTTAATTCTATCCAAAATATCATCTAACAGGGTCTCAACCTTAAGAGACTCTTCTAGAGCCTCAAACCAAAAAGCTGCTGCAGTAGTTACTGGGACAATGCAAGCCGTAGGTTGTAAAAGAAACCCCTGATTAATAAACAATTTCTTTAGAAGACCCTCTAATTTTTTTATCCATAGGATCTTTGAAAGCACAACTGTCCTCAATGGGTATAGTTCTACGCTTAGCCAGGATAGATATCGCTCCCTCTACCTTAGGGACTGTTTGCCACGAGTCCCGAATGGTGTCTGATATGGGAAACATTTTCTTAAAATTAGGAGGGGGAGAAAACGGTATACCTGGTCTGTTCCATTCCTTTTTTATAATTTCCGAAATTCTTTTAGGAACCGGAAAAACATCAGTGTAAGTAGGTACCTCTAGATATTTGTCCATCTTACACAATTTCTCTGGTGGTATTACAATAGGGTCACAGTCATCCAGAGTCGCTAAAACCTCCCGAAGTAACAGGCAGAGGTGTTCAAGCTTAAATTTAAAGGACATAATGTCTGAATCTGTCTGAGGTAGCACATTCCCTGAGTCTGAAATCTCTCCCTCAGACAGCAATTCAATGACCCCCCAACTCAGAGCACTGTGAGGATACATCGGAAATAGCTAATAAAGCATCAGAGGATTCAGTATTCACATTAATACCTGACCTGCTGCGTTTACCCTGTAACACTGGTAATTTAGATAATACCTCTGTAAGGGTAGTTGACATAACTGCAGCCATCTCCTGCAGAGTAAAGGAATTAGACACACTTGAAGTACTTGGCGTCGCTTGTGTGGGCGTTAAAGGTTGTGACACTTGAGGAGAATTGGATGGCAAATCCTGATTCTCTTCAGACTGAGAATCATCCTTAGACACACTATCTTTATTTAGAATATGTAAGGCCCTTTCAGTACAAGAGGTACACAATGTAAGAGGGGGTTCCACAATGGCATCTAAACACATAGAACACTGAGATTCTTCAATGTCAGACATGCTGAACAGACCAGTAAAAAACCAACAATAGTCATTTAAACACTTTATTAAATGCTTTAAACAGTTCTTAGAAAACGTGTACTGTGTCTTTAAAAAAATAAAAAGTGAACAATTTTTTCAAAATTGCTGTAAACCGTTAATTTATTGTCAAAATTAAGTCAATCCTAAATAAGGTTTCCAAAAATTATTGCACCCCAAGTATTAAGGGAAGGATTAACTGCTAAAAAGTATTTATAGCCTGAAATAACTGCATTTAAATGGTCCCTAAGACTCTATAAATCTTAGTATCTATTTGCTATACACTTTAGTGAAAGGCTAATATTACATTTAATAATCCCTTATGAATTATTATACCCACTATATAATATTAACACACAATCACTAGCTTAAACTACTTGTAAGGTCATAAACTCACAAAGTCTTATTCCAGCAGTAACAAAACTTTTATTACAATGAGGCTAATTAAACATTATTACAATATGCAGATTAAATATAAATTACACATATGCAAATCACTTATAAATACTCAGCAGTGAACTATACATCAATATTACACTAATACATTTGCCCAATCTATGTGAAAGTATGGTGTGCTGAAATTATGTGTCTGTAAGGATCACTTACTTCTGATGTTAGCTGTGGTCACCATTCCAATTGAAAAAGAGTGAAAGAGAGAGGGTGAACTCCAGTATTCCTGCTACTTTTATTGTAAGTTTTTCATCCCTCCCACAATGATGATGTCACTCATAAGCAAGCCCTCATTGTAATTTTAAGAGTATATGGTTTCATCCTGCATGTGCTTTGGGGGTAGGGAATGGCATTAGCCTTAGACAAAGGATCTTAAGCCAGCTGGTCATCCTTCTCAGATGGGGGTCTGGTAATGTGATCTTTCTACATTCCATAGTGACCTAGTATCTGAATGAGGAGTTAACCCCTTCTTTACCATTCAGCTGAGTTCTTGTAGAATACATATACCATATATATATGTATATATATATACCCCTTCCAGACCATATGTGAATTCAGATCATGCCATTATTACATTCCCCCCTTTTGGCAATGGAGGTTACCATACCCTTCCATTCCAATGGTTGTTTTATATGAGTGAATCTGATGGAAGATTCCTAACCCCACCTATGTGTGATGGCTATATTAGTGTACTAAAGACGCTTCCATTCGCATACCATAATATAAGTGATATACACGTGCAATTAATGATTTTAAATAACAACACATACAAATTTGAATAATTATACATAATATAGAAATAAATAATATGATTATAAATGGATGTATAAACAGATTTCCCAATGCAGAACCCCATGATGACTGTTTCGAAAAGGAATTTGCTAATTTCTGCCACCAGGTTGCACTTGACATCTCCGTAAAAGTATGTTCAATCCTTTGTAGTTCTTGTTCCTGATGGTAGAAATTTACATGAACACGTTCCCCAAAATTTTTAAGATGTTCTAGTAACACAGAGTCTTTTTGCAATAAGGTTACCCATTTTTGCCAAGGTGCATCATCTACTAATATTGGGGTTATGAGTGGAGCCCCCAAGGTAGCGTTATATGTGAGTAACTGTGGGACAGTGAAGTTAAACTGTAGTGAACTTATCCTCACAGGGTACCCAGTAATACAATAAATCCCTGGTGTGATTTGTTCCCTTGAATTACACCTGTCAAACCATACATGCACTTCATCTTTAGGCTTCAATGCAACAAAACACACCTTTCCTTGTCCTAAGGGAAAAATCATATCTTGGGGATTAACTTTCTCCACAAAACCATTGCAATATGAGTGATTATGCCAGCAGGAATCAAAAATTATTCTTGCCTGGTTGGGTAGACATAAAATTTTAGAAGGAAACCTTATGCAGCCAGACATATCTACCTGTTCCATATGGGAACCATTCCATATAAAATTTGGGAACTCTAACTCATGATGCAAAACATGAGATTCTGTGACAGGTGTTCCTAGTGAAAACAAATGATAAACATTCTGATAGGTACCACTAGTGGGCACAAGTGAAGTAGCCCTGCATATATTTTCCCTGCATCCCAACCAACTGTTTAACCATAATTCTCTGTGTTTTGATGCAAAACTGTTAACAACAGACTGCTCCCACCCTCCCAAAGGTGTATGGTTATTTTCCATAGCCTGTGCTATTAATTTAAAGTCAGTTGATAATTCTGTTTGCATGGAAATACACACAAAATCCCAGGATACTTCCCTTAACCTACTAATTACTCCTATCAGTATTTCCTCTGTATGTTGAATGGCAGGACCCTGAACCTGAATGACTGTCTGTGTCAGTGTCTCTACCAGGGTGTTTATCATTTGTTGCGTATGAATCCCTTTTGCATTTAACATCCCCTGAGACTGTAAGGTTGCTGTTAAGCTGGATATGTCAATGGAATTTACCACACCTAGCCCTGTTCCCACACCTCCCAAAACTGTATCCATGATATCCCTCCTAGTCCTTCTCCTAGTACCTTCTGCCCACTTAACTAATGCTTTTTCCATAGTGGCAGTAATTCTGGAACAATTTTGGTAATGTGTGGAAACTAGCCAATCTATTATTTTAATCTTCCACGTGATAAATTGGAATGTGGCATCCCTCAATACTGGAGTTGGCTTGATTGTACTTGTTTGAAATGGACCACTAGAAACAACACTTTTCCCCTTACACATTGGAGTATTGTCATAATGTTTCATCTTTGGTGTAGTGATTAAAGTAGAATAGATCAAAGGCGTAAATGTGGTTGTTTCCTTTATTTGGTCTATTTTTAAGTATACTTCAATCCCTCCACCAAAGTTGGCAGCTGTAACCCTCCAATTAATCCCTTCTCCAATTTGTTGTTCAAATATAACCTTGGTTATATTATAGTTATCGCCATTTATAGTGTGAATAGGATTTGTAAATGTTGTAGACACAGAAACACCTTCTCCCACCAGACCTACAGTCCATTTTCCCCAAGCCACCCACTTACATTCCCATTCAACTTTATTACCCTGATTGACCCTCCAAAAACCAATTAAATTGTCTTGATGTTTTTCTGCAAATATTTCAATTTTCCCACCCACATTAAAAGTCAATTTTCCCAAACAATCTTTGTGAAGGTCTTGAGAGCTCCATAAGCCTGTCCATCCTCTGATGATGCTGCTTGAGCTCCATCTACGACTCCTTGTGAGGTTTGTGATTGACAGTTCATTACAGTCACAGATTGGAAGTTTTTGCAATAACACCCACACAAATACAAATAGGTTTGTGGCGATCATTCCTCTCAGGCTCCACATAATGAAATCTGTCAAAAAAAGATTAAGAGAATATCAGTTCTTAGCAGAAATATCTACATCTGGGACAGCTGTCCCTCTATACAATTTACATTGGTCAACATGGACCCATTTGTAACCAGGCTGCCTTCTGGTTTTCCCAGGGGTTGATCTTTCTATTTTAATTACAGTATTACCCAATTTGTCCAAAATTCTATAAGGTCCTTCCCAATTTGCATCCCAGGGAGAATTTTTGCGAAAATTTTTAATCATGATCAATCCCCCCTTCTCAAACAGAGGTGTTTGAGGTGTAGATGAAAATTTACAATCTGTTGGGGCCATATTAGAGGCAGCAAAAATTAGCAGTGAGCTCAACTGCTCCTGAATTTGGGAGAGATATTGATCTCTAGACACAGATTCTCTCAAGGGAGTAGACAATTGTGGTTCACCTGGGTGGCCTAATGCCATCTTTCTCCCTGTCATGAGCTCATAGGGAGAACACTTGGTAGCATTTGATGGTGTAGCTCTAATAACCATTAGAACTGCTGGAAGATGTGTGACCCATGATTTACCATACTGGGAAAGCATTTTTGACAATTTTGTTTTTAATGTGCAATTCATGCGCTCAACTATACCAGAGGATTGTGGATGATATGGTACATGAAATCTTGTCTGTATTCCCAGTAGGGCACAGAGATTTTGCATTACCTGACCTGTAAAATGTGTACCCCTGTCTGATTCAATGAGTGTTGGAAACCCCCATCTTGAGAAAACATGTTCCCACAGTGCTCTGGCAGTAGCCTGTGCAGTATCACAACGAAGTGGAATAGCCTCAACCCATTTTGAAAAAATATCTACAATTACTAGGGCATACCTGAGACCCCCCTTTGATAGTGGAAGTGGGCCTATAAAATCAATTTGGATAGCTTTCCAGGGGCCATCTGCTACTGGTATTCTCTGGAGAATGGGTCTCTGACCTTTAGGGCGTGGATTAATTTGAGCACAAATTAAACATTCTTGTACACATTTTAAACAGGTTTCTGCTAAATCTGGCCAATGAAATTTTTGCCTTAAATGGTACTCTAATGCACTTTGCCCAATATGCCCAAGAAAAGAATGTGTTTGCTGTGTTATAGGTCCCTGCAAATGACTCGGGACCACAAAAACCAATTTAGCCTGTGGATCAATGGGATTAGAGTAACATATTAACCCATTACAAATTGAATAACCATTTGGGAGTGTTTGCTGTTCCTGTAACAGAGGGAAAAGGTTAGGATCTTTAGCTTGTTCTGTTTTCAAATCAGGTACCTCTGAATCTACCATTGTAATCTTTGCTATGTGTACCATTGTATCTTTAGATGTAACATGCTCTCTCCATGCTTCCTGTGTCTCACTGTCATTCTCATCTGATTGCCATAGTTCCCCATCTACAGCTGCCTGTTTGGCTAACATGTCCACATGTGCATTCCCTTGTGAATGTGCATCTGTGAAATGTGTGTGTGCCTTAACTTTAACAATAGCTGACTGCAATGGGTGCTGTGTTCCCCAATCTACCAATTTCTTAAGGGCTTGAACATGTGACAATGGTTTGCCTGCTGAGTCTACCATTCCTCTTAGATTCCAAATTGGTAAGTACTCTGTCAGTGATCTGGTCACATAGGCACTGTCACTGTATATACAAATGTCTTGTGTGTCAAACCTGTGGCAAGCCATAGAAATGGCTTCTAATTCTGCTCTCTGTGCTGAGAATGATCTTGGTAACATAAATTTAAGAGCTAATTGTTGCGAGGGGACCCAAATAGCAAAACCAGTATTAAATTGACCATCCTGCCAAAATCTTGAGCCATCTACATAAATTTGTAAATCCTGGGGAGAAGTTTTGTCCCTGAACAATTTATGAGGCGATTCCCTGTGTGTGAATGTCTCTGTGCAGTCATGGGGTTCACCCTGAGTGTGCATTAGTTGGGGTAATGTGTATTTTGCATTGTGTTGTACAGTGATGTCACGATGTTGCAAATCTATTAACCACCTAGTCACTCTTTGTGTTGAAACCCCACTTAATGATTTCTCCAATAACAGCTTTATAGGGGTATGTGGTGTTTGGAGGATGAGCTTCCCAAATCCCACTATATGCTCAGTAGCCTGAACTGACCAATGCACCCCTAACAAAGCCTTGATACATGCGTCATAACCTTTCTCTACTGGAGTAAGAAGCCTGGAAAAATAGCCAACAGGCCTCCATTTTTCAGCCTTCTCCTGCAGTAGGACTGTGGAAATTGAAGTGTCAGATGTGTATGTTTGTAAAGCAAAAGGGGCCTCCCTCTCCACTGTGGCAAGGGCAGGGGCTGATGCTAAACCTTCCTTTAACACTTTAAATGCTTCCTCATGTTCTGTATTCCAAGGAATTTTCCCAACATCCTCCCCTTTCAAAAGATCATAGAGAGGTTTTGCTTTTTCAGCAAACCCTTCAATGAAATCACGAGAAAAATTTACCAAGCCTAAGAATTGTCTTAAGGACTGCCTATGCAAAGGTCTGGGCACCTGAAGTATGGCTGTAACTCGTTCTCTAGTAGGGCATCTTGTACCCCTTTGTATTGATACTCCCAAAAATGTCACCTTTTGTCTCATTAATTGTACTTTCGAAGTGTTTAACTTGAGGCCAGATTCAGCAATCAAGCCAAACAGTGCATTCAGCCGCTCCAAATGTTCCTCTACTGTCTCTGTTTGTAACAAAATATCATCTACATACTGTATGATACTTTCTGGGACTGAGAATGTTTTTAATACCTCTGCTAATGCTTGGTGAAAGTATGTAGGCGAGCTGTGGAAGCCCTGAGGAAGCGAATTGAAGCAAAATTGCATGTTATCAAAGCAGAAAGCAAACTTATATTGGCACTCTGGGGCTAGTCTGACACTCCAAAAACCATTACTTATATCCAGAACAGAATACCACCTACATGTGGCACTCAGTTTGGATACCACTTCAGGAGTAGAAGCAACTAGATTTGTAACAGGTGGGGTAACTTTATTCACCATACGAAAATCAGCAGTTAACCTCCAAGTATTATTTGCTTTCCTTACTGGCCACAAAGGAGAATTATTAGAGGAGGAACATTTCCTAATTATCCCTTGGCTTTCAAGCTGACTAATAATTTGCCTCACAGGTTCAATAGCTTCTGCTGGAAAACGATACTGTCTTTGTGGAGGGGGGTCAGGGCCTACAATATTGATTTCAATGCCTTTTAATATGCCACAATCATTCTTATGTTGAGCCCATATGTCAGGGAAATCCATGACCAATCTCTTCAAATCAGGGTGACTTTCAGTATCCGGCCACACCCTTTCTGAAGGAATTGATGCAATGGATGCTATGGGACTGATGTAAGAGTCATCTAATATTACAGGTTTTCTCCCTCTAGTATCCCTCCACAAAACATTGTTACATAGGTCCACTATCATCCCTTCTGATCTCATTATATCAGCACCAAGTATTGTACCCTCTGTGTTTTTGCTCTGCCAAATGGGAATTTCCTTAGTCCACTGATTACCTAGTGTCATAGTCACATTTGGGATAAGGGATGCTTGGGACTGGGATCCCCCAAGTCCCACAAGAAATGTCTGTCTTGTCCCTTGTGGGGGACTTAATGGTAAGTCTGTCAAAGTTACTGAAGCTCCTGTGTCTATGAGGAGTTTTGTGCGATGGCCCTCAATCACACCATAGACACAGGGACGTCCAGAATGATCCCTAAAGGTGTTACATATAGGGACCATGTCATCCAGGGCCTGAGGTAGTCAGTCAGAGCAGGATATCAGAGGAGAATTATTTTCATAATTCTTTTCATGATATCCCACTTCCCCTCCCCCCACAGTCATCACTCTCAAAGCCTCATGCGCTGGGCCATACAGATTAGTACCAGGCCTAAGCTTTGCGGTGTATTCCTGTCCTGTTTTATCTGGGGGCTTAATCTTGTTATTTTTCCCTACCCAATTATGTGCATAGCTTTCTTTTGGAGGTGCAGAGGGATGTAATCTTTCCTGCCCTCCCTCAGTTTCCTTCTGAATTCTCTTTAAGAATCTGCAATCTACTCGTCTGTGCCCATATTTATTGCAGTAATGGCAAGTACCTTTGAAGGGACCCTCTGAATATTTTTGTTTCCCTTCATTAGTGGTTACCACAGCAATTCTGTGTTGCCCTGTGTTCTTTTTCTTTAAAATGTTCTGCCTAGCCTTACCTATAATAGATAACACACCCTCTAGTGTATTCTTTTCCTCAGCCATCATTTGTATGCTAGGTTCCAAATATGTGAATTTTTTAATTAAATACTGCAACATATCATGAGGTGTTTGTTCTGGTGAAATTCTGTGTGTCAGTCTATATAATTGTTCAAATTTAGCTGCAAATACCCATGGGTCATCATTTAATGCTACTTGCATTTCTGCAAGAGAGTGACTGTCCAAATCTCTACTCCCTGTCACTAGTTTACAAACAGCTTTTAATCTGTCCCCATCTGAACCCCATTTATCCTCCTTAAACCAATCTGTGTTCAAATTAACTGGGCCTGCAACTGGTGATTGTAATCTAGCTGCAATGCTGCCTGGAAGCCACATTTTTAACAAAAAGCATGCTTCCTTATGTGACAGCATGTATTGTTTTACTGCAGACTCAAAATTTGACATGTTAGTGAAAACATCTTCTTTAACATCATACACTGGAAAGAGAGGTTTTAACTTTACCAGTTGTCTCATTACTTTATCTCTATCTTGTTTTATAAGGGTAGTTGATACCAGGGATGATGTTTCAGCAGAGGTGGTAGAAAAAAGTAAATTTTGCGATTGAGTTAAATTTCTTCCCCTGGATCTTACACTGGGTGTTAGTGATAAAGTATCTGTTTGATGTTCTGTGTTTAATGTTCTTGGCCTAGTTATCTGTGGGGTTAGTATTGGAATGTGTGTGCTCTCTGTATTTTGTGTGTGATTCAATCTTTCCTCACTGTGTGGAATAGGCACCCTCCCCCCATCAACATGTGGGCTTTGCACCCTTCCCCCATCAACATGTGCCCCATCTTCCTGCGACACACATGCATTGTCCTCATTTAATACGGCAACAGGGGTTAAGTTTGCAAGTCCCTGTCTCAATGAAGCAATAAGTTGGCCTCTTGCGTCATAATTTTCTTCTAAAGTATTAATATATTCTGCATTTA
>NC_069510.1:127346546-127349046 GCF_027579735.1 Bombina bombina
ACAGTTACACATGCAGATACACACACTACATAGCATACACTTACACATGCAGATACACACACTACATAGCATACACTTATACAGGCAGATACACAGACACTACATAGTATACACTTATACATGCAGATACACACACACACATTACATAGCATACACTTATACATGCAGCATACACTTATACATGCAGATACACAGACACTACATAGTATACACTTATACATGCAGACACACACACACTACATAGCATACACTTATACATGCAGATACACACTTATACATACAGATACACACACACAGTTATGGATACAGACAGACACACACACTACATCATATATGGGTATCTGTAATTCATTGTATGGGGTCCTGGGGTTGGCAAGCACATTAGCTGGCAGTCTGCAGCTGCCATTGTTCGTTACCCTGGTATTAGAACTGCTCATTGTATAAAACTGAAGACATGCTAGTATTATCACCAGGGGTTAGACATCATCACTACCAGAGGTAGGTTAGAGAGGTCACCATTACCCGTGGTCAGAGTGTATACAGCCTTCTTACTCCTGCTTAACCCACACACCATTCCTTCTCCACAGGGAATCTAACAGGTATCTAACTCTGTGAGAGCAAAGCCAGCTGCTTCTGAGTATGGGCCCAATAGAATTAAAAAAAGAAAAAAAAAATATTATTATTTTTTTTTTTTATGCCTGGGGCAAATCGGGACAGATAGCTAGCAACCCGGGACAGGGGGATAGACCCCTAAAAACAGGACTGTCCCGCGAAAAGTAGCTATTGGTGTTATTAAACTTTTTTTAATTCTTGCACATACATACTGTTACTTGTAAATACATATTATTATATAATTTATGTATGTGTCCGTATATTTTAAAACAAGTTAGTTTAACCTCCTTTTTGCTAGTACAACTGAATTAATTACCGTGTCGCGAAATGATGTAGGTCTAAAAAGTGTGTCACCAACATGAAAAGTTTGGAAAGCTCTGCTTTAAAGGGATATATTTAACTTGAACGGCGAGTTAAAGGGATACTAAACACACATTTTTTTTATTTCATGATTCAGATAGAGCATGCAATTATAAGCAATTTTCTAATTTACTCCTATTATCAATTTTACTTTGTTCTCTTGCTATCTTTATTTAAAAAGCAGAATTGTAAATCTTAGGAGCCGGACCCTTGGTAAATAAATGTAGCCATCAATAAGCAAGCGCTATCCAGGGGGCTGAACCCAAAATGGACCGACTCCTATGCTTTACATTCTTGCTTTTTAAATAAAGATACCAAGAGAACGAAGAAAAATTGATTAAAGGAGTAAATTAGAAAGTCTATCTGAATCATGAAAGAAAACATTTGGGTTTGGTGTCCCTTTAAAGAGGTCTCAAGCTAACATAATCTCGCCACAGCAGAGAACGTTAGATCATCTGCGTTACATGCAAGCAGTAACGCAATAATATAACAATCTGCACGTGTATGTCTCTTTAATCTTTTTTTATTGAACTGAAAAAAAATTTATTTTAAAATGCATTACCGTTTTGTTTTACTTATGCTCTTTTGCTGAGAACACGTTTTGCACGTGAGTTGTATAGCTGGTCACTAACAGATCTCTAGCAGTTGTAATGAGAACACGTTTTGTTTTTAGGCACGTACGTTGTGTCACTGGTCACTAATAGATCTCTAGCAGTTGTACTGAGAACACATTTTGTTTTTAGGCACGTGAGTTGTATAGCTAGTCACTAATAGATCTCTAGCAGTTGTACTGAGAACACATTTTATTTTTAGGCACGTGAGTTGTATAGCTGGTCACTAATAGATCTCTAGCAGTTGTAATGAGAACACGTCTTGTTTTTAGGCACGTGAGTTTTATAGCTAGCCAGTGAGCTTCTATCCCACACAGCCAATACCAGTTAGTTCCCAAACAGCTTAACCTTATGTTTAGAAGGTGCTCTTTCTTATGTACGATGACAGTGTTTTAGGATAAGGTTCCTTTAAACATCAAGGACGTTCCAAAATAAAACTATTGTATCTGTCAATGATAAAACTATTGTATCAGCCAATGATAAGTCATTTAAATTCATGTTTAACTGAATAAAGCAACAAAGTATCTAAAATGGCTCAATATGGGGTGAAAAAAAGACAAATCCCTTCCCTTTCACGTGTAAATCCTCACCATGTTCTTTGTATTTCATTTTATGTACTGATAATGTGTGCGTCTGTGTCTGTGCTGGGGGTCACTGGGTCTCAGTTACTTTCTGTCTCATTTATAATCTGTTCTCTGTCTTTTTATATAAATGATGCATTGACAAAATGCAGAATATTTGTACATCTTGATAAGAAACTTTACCGTGTCTATAAAACATCACGGTTTACTACATTTTATAGCATCTGATATACGGCATGTTGGCTATTTTCCCACAGCCCAGCCTGATGAAGTGTGAATGGTCTGTGTGTCGCCTACAAGGAATAGCCACCCTGTCACTGCACGTTAAAGGCAATG